>NC_037671.1:137090306-137111726 GCF_003255815.1 Theropithecus gelada | reverse complement strand
AAAACTAGCAGGGCGAGGTGGCGGGCGCCTGTAGTCCCAGCTACTCGGGAGGCTGAGGCAGGAGAATGGCGTGAACCCGGGAGGCGGAGCTTGCAGTGAGCTGAGATCCGGCCACAGCACTCCAGCCCGGGCTACAGAGCGAGACTCCGTCTCAAAAAAAAAAAAAAAAAAAAAAAAAAGAAACATTATAAACAATCACCCCTTCTTCAGTCACTGAGATGTATTTGCTTTGAGCTGTAAAACTTAATGGTTTTCCTTAGAGCATTCTCCTACCTCAAAGTAGTTTCTGAACACTACGTTTAAAATAAAAGTTAAACAGTCCAAGTAAGCTAAACCAGATGGGCTGGCTGGTTTGAGCTCTGAGCATGTACAATGCTAGATGATTGTTACTGTTTAGTACCTAGCCTGGCACTGACACAGCCTCAAAATGTTTAAGTGTTTCAAGAATTTTCTCTGGGCATCTGTGTATGTGTGCCCACGGCCTCACTTTTTTGATACCTGTTAGCACATAAATGTTGGACCCTTAAAAACAGGTGTTCTTTCTCTTCCTCTTCAGCCTCCAATTCAAACCAACCCTGCTAGTATTTACGGTAGGAAAAATCATTAACGTTGTTTTGTTATTTATAAGTATTCACTTTGCTCTTTAGGAAACCAGGACAATTTGTCTTCATGATGAATTTGTGGTGTTCTTCTCTTTACTGAAGATAGAAACAGATGCCACTCCAATCCACATGGAATTTTAATGTAGTGTTATTCAGAGCCATAACAACATTTGGACCACTTAAGTCTAGTACCTGTCCAAGACTTGCCTTCAATAATAATCAATTATATCCATTATTTCAAACAGCTCTCAATGCTGTGAATTTGAAAAAGAGAAAAGGAAACTCCTTCATAAAATGATCTTAAAGAATCCCATATTCTACTAGCTTAAATTCTGCTTGCAGTCTATAACGTGATTATGGGTTTATGAAGTATGTAATAACAGAGGTGACAGTATGAAGAGACCCTTGGTACAGCAGTATTAGGTGCTTTTACAAAATTTTTAATTGAGTACTGTTCTTACCACTACATTTAACTACCCTGCTTCCAGTGAAAGAAAAATAAGAAAAAAAAAAAAAAAAATGCCTGATACCGGTTGCTATGGCAGCTAGTGCAAAGAGTGAGTCTAAATTCTGTGTCAAGGTAATGAATTTAGCATCTACAGGAAAAGAAATAGATTTCCTGTCACACACTGTAGATCTACCACAGGAAATGAACACATTGCAGACGTTTTAGGATATTTAAACCCCATTTAAGGTGCACAAAAGTGGTAGAGAGGGTGCATCAGATAACCTCACAGGGCTCAACCCTTCCCCACCAGTCTGTTTTCATCCATGTCTGTGATAGGAAAGGGAGAAAGGAGCCTTCAGTATGAATCTAGCAGTTTGTATTCAGCAGGTCCCACTGTGATGACGGCACGGTCACAATTTTTCCTCTCAGCCTTATGGTTGCTCTGGATGTTGAAAGCCTGTTTCTCAGGGATGCTCTTTGAGAGGTCGTTTCACTCCTTCCTCAACCCTTGATGATTCCCTAGTTCTCAGCCCTGTCTGTTTACCTGGTCATCCTCCAGTGGGGCTTCCTGAGCCTACTCCTAGGCTCTCTCTCCTCCCTCACAAAAACAGTTCATGTTGTACTATTTTTGTCATTGGTCTGCTTAGTTAGTAGTTGAATGAGCTATACATACGACTATAAGTATGTATGACTATAAATGCTGTATCTTACTGAGCTGAGGAATGGACATAATATATAGTTTAGATAGTGCCAAAGAGTCATAGATAACCCTCTTGAAGTAATGTTCACTCTCATAGGTGCAATGGCAACTATCTCACTGGAATTACACATGGCTTGCATACGTCACTTAGTAATGGTATAGCAATTATTTAATATGGGTGCTGCAACAGACCTAAATCTTACAAATTTAAGATTTAAAATATTTGTTTTCTACTGGTGGCTCTGCCTAATTTGGACAAAGCAGCCCCTTTATCTTGTAGCTCTGCCATGTGAAACACTTGACCTCTAAGATTGACCTGGGAAAGAAAGAGAGAAGGGTGAAGAGCCAGTCTTGGAAACGGTATTTATTACTTCTGACCCATTCTCTGAGCAGAAACCAATCATAAGGCAAAAGACTGCAAGGAAGTATGGAAAATGTGGGTGAACATGAATGGTTTCTACAACCATAAAATTCTGAGACTTGGATGGACAATATTTTCTATTTTGAAAATTGGAGTAACAATTGTTGTTGATTGAGAAACACAAACCAAACTTGAGTAAATTGATATGGTAGCTCCAAAATCTTTATAGAAATTAATGACATTTACTGGTGACTGCTCTGAGCCTTTATACATATTCAACATTATTCTTTCTCTGTGACTTCTTTATGCCTTACCTGTTTTCTCTGAAACATAAGAAAATAATCTCTAGACCTTACTAGAGAAATATTCTGGGCATATATTCTGAAACGCATTTATGTAAAAAACAAGAAATGATGGTAATGATAATAGCAGTCTTTCACTATACTTTCAGACAAAATCAAAAGTTCTTGTATTTCTGGGAGCTTCTTTTCCACCTTTCAAGTATCTTTAGTCTTAGCCTTCAAAGAAGTTCACATAAAAGTGCCATTATCAAAAAAAATCTTAATACTCAGTTCCAATAACAGCATCCTAATGTCAGCAAGATCATAATGAAGTACCTTCTCACCACTGTTATTTCTATAATCTCTGAGGACAGCTGCTATAGTCAGAATAAAATAGAGTGTCAAGCCAAGTACTGTGCTAATTGTTTGTATTTGTTTATTAAACACTAAGTAGAGAGTAAAACAAAGCAGGAAGCATGAATGGTCTCAGTCCACTTAGATGGAGAGCACAGAAACAGAATTCCCAAGTATAAACTTGGCCCTTTTGGAAGTCTAACTTGCCCATTGCTTCAGAAATTAATGGACTGCAAATGTTACTGTATTTTGATGGCATATTTTACCCAGACCAGAGACTATGTATGGTTCCAGCAGGACAGATGTTTAGTGCAGTCAGTGGAAAATTCAATCAAATAAGCTATAATTGCAAAAGTAATGGAAGTTCATTACTTACAGTAAGTACACTCAGAAAACTTCAATAGCTAAGGAAAAACAACTTTCTTCTTTTACCATCACATCAGACAAAATTAAAAATACAAGAATTTGATCACTAGGGCAAGATGAAGGATTCTCTTCTAGTTCCGAGAAAGTAAATATTTGCAAAGAAGGCATAAAACTTAAATAAAATATTCAGGAATGCTTTTTATAATAAATATTTGAGTTGACAAAACTATGGGCACAGAAAATCACCAAACACATTTAACAGCAGATTTAGACATATAATAAACTTTAAAATCATTATATAATTTCAAATTGTACCATAGGGAATATTGCATAAGAGGTTAAAAATATGGGACATGTTGCCAGTTTCCTCCAAGCTTAATATCTGTTCATTTAAAATAGCTCTGAGAAGTGTCTGGGGATTTTTCTGTGCCCAAAAGTTCAATGACATGTCACCAAATACGCATTTTATCAGAGTATTACAATACCTACCAGTTTTTGTCTACTTCCCCTGTACCTAGAACTGTGCTGAAACTTTACAACAATCCAGTGAGACAGGTACTATCATTTGCCAAATGTTATAGATGAAAGTGAGATTTAGATACATTAAGTAACTTTAAAATATCACAGGTAAGTGGAGAAGTTGTGATAACGAATGAGGCAGTTAAATTCCAGAGACCACACTCTTAAATACTTTATTATATTGACTTAGAAAGTCAAGATTCATATTTGTTTACAAGCGATCCATTTCCCTTAGCTATTTGAGGTAGCAACAACATTTTTTTTAAATCACGATTTCTTTATGAATATCTTAAAACCTTCCTTGAACCATTTTACATTCTCTGCCTGTTGGGACGTGTTATGTAAAGTGTCCCTTTTGATAGCACTCATATTTCAACTTTCAAGATTCGGATAGGGTCCCATTATTGCATGTGTCCTGTATTTCATAAATGATAATGCTGTTCACATCTTCCATGAATTTAAAATGTCGGTAGGTCCCCATTTGTTCTCACATTTCCTTTCAATTTTTTAAATTAAGCCCTGTTTTCTTTCCATTTATACTAGCATGGAACCCTTTGAGTGCTTTATCACACTGTTATTATTCTTCAAATTATTCTCTGTGATTTTACATTCCTTTATCCCTTAACACATGGCAAATCAGAATTACAAAAATCTTCAACTTTGAATAAGGCCAAGCTAGTGTTTTCAGTTTTATTTCTTTGCCAGTATTCCTTTGAATCACAGTAACACACTATGTTTGAAAATAGGCATTTACTTCTTCCTAGAAACCTTCCCTGGGCCGTAATTTGTAATCCATTTATTTCCATTATTGTTTCCATTTTTAAAATGTCATATTTTTGTCAATATAAAAGTTTTAAAATTTCGAGTGCTATTGTTCTAAATTTTTAATGCATTAATAGAAATAGTTTTTTTAATGGAAATGCTTGCTTTTGATGGTATTGATTCTTCATTTAGATGAAGAATGAATTTAGATGAAGCTGCAAATGGTAGCTTAGAAAATACTGAAATGAAAGTATCTACTTTCAATTACATTTTGCTAAAAATAATTTCCCCACATTGGAGGCAATTTGCAAATGTAACAAGAGAAAAAAGAGTGCAAGAGAACAAGCCCGAAAAATTGACTTCTAAAACCATTCATATTTGAAAGTCTGGTTAATCCATTGCTTCCTGAATGATGGCTCTTGGAACACTGATCCCAAAACATTAATCCAAATGAGTCTATTATTTGGGAAAGCAGTAATTAAGCAAATGAAACAATGTTCTGTACTCCAGATATCAGTTCTTAATGTATACTAAAGATCATTATAAATTTTCAAGAGAAAAACATGATAGGAAGTATTTCCCACATTCCTTTGGCCCTAGGACCCTGATATTCATGGAACTGTTCTCAGTTCTAACGTTCTGTAAAATATACACTGGGACTTTGGGTGGCCAAGATGGGCGGATCACCTGAAGTCAAGAGTTCGAGACCAGCCTGGCCAACATGGCAAAAGCCTGTCTCTACTAAAAATACAAAAAAAAATTAGCCAGGTGTGGTGGCCCGCACCTGTAATCCCAGCTACTCAGGAGGCTGAGGCAGGAGAATCGCTTGAATCCGGAAGACAGAAGTCGCAGTGAGCCAAGATAGCATGCCACTGCACTCCAGCCTTGGCAACAGAACGAGGCTCTGTCTCAGGGAAAAAAAAAACACTGGGAAATTCAGAGGCAAGTAATATGTTTCATAAACTGTAATTATAAACTACAATGATTTCTAACTTAAAAGGTCTACTAGTAAATATTTGCAGTATCATTATTACATAAGGACTTATTCTAATTGGAAAGTCACTGAAGACAGCACAGAAAGAGATGTTGCTGGAGAGAGATGAAGGTAGGGTAACAAGGCACACATACTATTTGTTATCAATATAACGTCAGTATAAAGTAGTTGATGTTATTAATTTTTCTCCTGTTTTTAGATGTCTATTTCAGTATAAATACATGAAATCATCAAGACCTTTGTTTAAACAAAATTTGACTACTACTATTTTATGATTATATGCTAATACTGACGTACATAGTATATAAAAGATTTTTCTTTCTATTAAAAGTATTTGAGTTGCTAAAGCATAGTATTTAGTAGTATCTGTAACACAAAGCAAAAAATCGGTGGCCTCCTTTTTTTCTTTTTTTTTTTTTTTTTTTTTTTTTTTTGGAGGGAAATTTTACTCTTTCGCCCCGGCTGGGGTGGTGTGGCGCGATCTCGGCTCAGTGAAAGCTCCACCTCCCGGGTTCACGCCATTCTCCTGCCTCAGCCTCCCGAGTAGCTGGGACTACAGGCGCCTGCCACCATGCCTGGCTAATTTTTTGTATTTTTAGTAGAGACGGGGTTTCACCATGTTAGCCAGGATGGTCTTGATCTCCTGACCTCGTGATCCACCTGCCCTGGCCTCCCAAAGTGCTGGGATTACAGGCGTGAGTCACCGCGCCTGGCCGGTGGCCTCCTTTTTTAAAATTAAAAACATGAACAACTGTTCATCTGCTGGTCAGAATAATAAAGAACTGACTTTCTTTAGATTGTTAACTTCTTAAATGCTAGCACTACTAGCATGCTTTCTTTCTTTCTTTTATAATAATAGTACAGGTTCTGCAAGGTAATATGCCTTTTCTTCTATGGTGAGGTCTCAGCTTCAACACATATTCTAAATTTCTTAGATTTGACACACCTTCTTTGAAAAAATAGGTTTGGCCAAAAGGAGAGCGTTCTATCTAGACTTAAGGTGAGATCTGAGTGATTTTTGAGCAATGCCAGTGAGTGACACTAAATTTGACCCCATTGTCTATCTCTTTACTATTGTAAATAGCATCGTTCCTTTGGGGCCTGAAGAAGATTCTTTCTTGAAGCATGTCCTATCAGAAATGTAAGTACTCAATGGTAGAAGTAATGACAAATGACAGAAACCAACAAAGAATAAGACTCTTTACTTAAATGGATGAGAGAGGAGAGGAGAAAAAGGGAAGATGATGCAGAATTGAGAAGTACTGAAAACTTCACCTCCTTAGAAAATGCCATCTCTGAGGAAGCAGGAATTTTTTCAGCTACAGAATAATTAATGGCAAATAAGATTGCAGAAGACACTAGAGAGGCAGATGATGGGAAACAAAGAGTCTTGGGAAGTCAAGATGGTTTACGTGGAAAGGAAAAGGATGCACTACCATGAACAGTCATGAAAATGCATTTTACTTAAGTTTCTGAAAATGTTAAATTGGAACACAAAATGGAAGACAGTGATAGTTGATAACTGAATCAATCCTATAATAAAAACAACATATAATCATCCAAATAAGGTAACACAAGGAGCATCATAAAGAGCTTCAACCAAGCAAAGCTTCCATTATATCAATGTTCTCATTATCTCACATCACACAAGTAGGAGCCAACCCATTCTCATTCACATTCCTAGCTTCATTTCCATCCCTAAGTATCAGGGTTTCAGGTAGAAAATGGCATCCAGTTGCTCTCAGGGAAAAGCCAGGAATCATCAACAGCCAGTAAGGTTTCTGTGGGCTAGCAGGTGCAGTAATGCTCCCTAGGACCGCAGACACTGCTCAGCTCACTCTCCATCCCACCTCCAGGTTCTTCTTCCTCTATGACTCAAGACACATGTTGGCCTTGGAAATATCCAGAGGAACCTTCAGAGGAAAAAAAAAAAAATTACACCCACTCAATTTAGAACAAAACTGTGAATCCTTATGGCCTTTGTAATCCACATCTCAGACAGTGCCTGGTACATCTCAGGACAGTGCCTGGTACATAGTGAGATACTCAAAATGCTTGTTGAATTGATATTAATCTAACTGAGTAATTTCCTTTCTGGTCTGCCCCCTTTTAGCTTCCTAGCTTTATCTAGTGTCTGTCTCCCACATAAACTTTTATTCCAGCTATCCTAAATTATGTAAGCTTTCCTCAATGTAGTCCTGCTTGCCTTGTTTTCTATCTTCATTAAACATATTGTATTCAGCTAGAATGTTCCTTCCCTTTTATGCCTGGCCAACTGCCTGACCAACTCTTTATTTTTCCCTAGTGACATATCTGAGGTATCTTCTCTCCTGGGATGTCTCTCCTAACTGACAATTTGATTTCAATATTCTTCTCCCTTCCCATCGGACTCTACAAACACCTCTCTCACTGCCTTCTTCTCACTAAGCTGTAATCATTGGTTCACTTATTTATCTGTTCCATTATATTTGATCCTTCCCTATGTGGAGACATGGTCACACTCACTTTTTCATTGAAAGCAAAAAACAGTGCCTGACAACACATAAGTGATAATAAATGTCTGTTTTTTAAAAAATGGAAGTTCTTATTAAATAACAAGAGACTATTAGATCTACTTTTAGTGCAATTTGATTTCTCTACTTAAAATTAAGTTTTATAAACAAAGATCTTTGGTATATTGATTAAATATATCTAGAAGGAAATAGAGAATGCCCTGAAAATTTTTATTTCTCTGGTATTATTTTGATGGGATATACTACAAAATCAAAGAGAAAATATTTTCTCTCATACCTCAAATAATTGTGAATTTATCCTTTCTTTAAACCATAAAGATGAATGAACAAAATACCTAAGATGGGGGTTGTGAAGAATATAGTCAAGCTTCAGATTGAGGTCTAAAGGCCATTCAATGATGACAAAGAAGAAAGGTTAATAATACCATGTTGGAAATCCTTTGAATCCTGCAAAAAAGAGCTACGCAAATTCACTGTCGATGACAAAGGTATGGCTAAATAACCATTAAAACATTTCAACATGTTGTCTTTCCAAAAAAATAATTATTATAGAATACAGATGTTGTGCAGTTAGACCATAAATATAGTGTACTGCTTAACCTGTTTGGTATCTGAGTTTCATCATCTCTAAAATAAAGCATCCCTAGGTTCTCCTCTAGCTAGCTCAGATACACCTGAATAACAGTAGCTTAAACACATGGATCTTCTATTGTTGAGCATTTTTCATATAACAATGAGTCTACTAGTGGACAAGCCCAATCTGAGCCAGCTTCTAGATTATGGCATCCAGGTCTTGGGGTCCTGCTGTTCTTCAGCTCTGCTATCCTTCGCATGTGGTCTTCATCTTCCTGTTTGCAAGATGGCTACCATACTTATGGGCATAAGGTTTGCATTTCAGAAAGGAAGAGAGAAGAGGAAGTGGGAAGAGCAAAGGAATTTAGCCCGTTAAGGTTGTACCTTTCAAAACATTTTCTGGAATACTTATTCAATGACTCCCAGTTATTTTTATTGTTTCAAACCAAGGCACATGTTCAACAATAGCTACAAAAGAGGCTGAGGAAGTAAGTTTTTTGACTGGACACACTGCTGACCTTCAAGAAATCAATGTTCTATTAGTTCATTAACAACGGGGTATGGATGTTGGATAGGCCACTAGCAGTGTCTTCTACACGGTTGTAGCACTCTCCAGATTCATTTACATTACCCTCTCCTCCTTTTAAATGCATGCTGCTGTGATTAGGTGAGTCACAATGCAGTTAGTTACAATTATAACTATTACACAAGTTCCAGAGTGCTTTTCAGGAGAAAAAAGCAATGGAAACATTGTACTCAGTGACCAACATCTCCCTATCTTTCTCTCTTTCCTCCCTTCCCCAGTCTCTGCAACCTCATCAATATGTACAATTACAACAGGTCAATTAAAAACACTAATGGGAAAATTAGTTTCAAATATGTAAAGGATGTAATAAAGTAGAAATGGAAAAGGTTTGTGGAAAAAAGTACATCATAGTATGCTAAATATTACAACTGAGAGATGGCCAACAAACAAGTAAAGCAATTGTCTCCCTAATGAATGAAAAAATAAAAAAGGAAGGAAGGAAGGAAGGAAGGAAGGAAGGAAGGAAGGAAGGAAGGAAGGAGGGANAAGGAAGGAAGGAAGGAAGGAAGGAAGGAAGGAAGGAAGGAAGGAAGGAAGGAAGGAGAGAGGGAGGGAGGGAAGGCAGGAAGGAAGGAAGAAAGGAAGGAAGGAAGGAAGGAGGGGGGAGCGAGGGACAAAGGGAGGGAGAAAGGGAAGGAGGGAGGGAAGGGAGGAAGGAAATGAAACGGCACTTTTCTCATACACTGAAAAATTAAAACTAACAGTACCTAATATCAAAAGTTATGAAGGGTAGAAGAAAACAAGCAATCTCATAAACTTCTAGTGGGATTATAAATCAGCACATCATTTTTTCAGGAAAATGTTGCAGTATTTATAAAATAATGTGTATTCGACACATTATTGTTGAATAATTATATTCAACATTTTGACTTCTGAGTCTGGCTCCCAGATTTATACTTGCAAAGGACAAAGAAGCATATTTTAATTGCAATATTCTATATAATGGTGAAAAGTTGTAAACAAATAAATGACCATCAAGAAGAAAAGAAATATATAATTGTATATTCATTCTATAGACATCTTGAAGCTCTTGAAAAGAATTAGGTAAATATGTCTATGGACATGAGGGGTGATCTATGGCAAACAGTTAAGTGGAAATTGGAGAACAAAGTGTATCATTTTATATTATTTTTAGTAAAATATAAGCAACAAAATTGTCTGTGTAGTCATGTGTCTAGATGTTTATATGTTTGATGTGTATATGAAAAGGGCTGGAATAGCGCATCCTAAACTTTTAACAGTAGCAACCACAGGGAAAAGGAAGTAGAAGATTGGAAATGAAGGAGGAGCCCTATGTTTTACTTCGTCTAGCATTTTTAAATTTTTTTAACAATGAATGCGTTTTTGATTAAAGAAATCAATTAAATTTTTAAACATTTTTTGTTTGAGAGATTGATGTCTCAACCTGGGAAACAAAGAGTAATGGAGAAATGAAACCACAACGCATCCCATCTCGTGCAGCCCAATTGCCCCGGAGGTCAGATGCCAGGCTAATTAAGAAACGAAGGCCATATAAAATCAGTGCCCAAACCCATGTCTTGAAGTTTTTCCCTTATGTTTTCTTCTAGTAGGTTTATAGTTTCAGGTTTAATGCTTCGGCCTGTAACCCATTTTTAGTTCATTCTTGTATAAGTGGCGAGATAAGGGCTGAATTGTATTCTTCTACATGTGGGTAACCACTCTTTCAGCACCATTAATTGAGAAAACAATCCTTTCCCAACTGTGTGCTCTTAGTACCTTTATCCAAAATCAATTGACCATAGATATGTGGGTTTGTTTCTGGGCTCTCAATCTTGTTCCACTGCTAAGATGTGTTGTTTGTAAGCTAGTACAATGCTGTTTTAATTGCTGTATCTTTGTAGGATATTGCAGAATTAGGTAGTGTGATGCCTCCAGGCTTTCTTCTTTTTGTTCATGATTGCTTTGACTATTTGGCATCTTTCATGGTTCCACACAAATTTTAGGATTGTTTTTATTTCTTGGATACGACCCAAAAACACAGCTAACAAAAGCAAAAAATAGACAAATGAGATTGCATAAAACCTTGTAAAAAAAATTCTGCACAGCAAAGGAAATAATGAACAGATTGAAGAGACAACCCATGGATTGAGAGAATGTACTTGCAAACAATGAAACACTAATATCTGAAACATGTAAGAAACTCATACTACTCAATAGCAAGAAAATAAATAATCCAATTTTTAAAACAGGCAAATAAACTGAACAGATATTTCTCTAAAGAAGCCAACAGATATATGAACAAATGTTCAACATCACTAATAATCAGGGAAATAAAAAGTAAAACTGAAATGAGGTATTACCTCATACCTGTCAGAATGGCTGTTATAGAAAAAATGAAAGATTACAAGTGTTGGCAAGGATGGGGAGAAAAGGGGACCCTGGTCCCTGATACAGTATTAGTGAGAATGTAAATGAGTACAGCTACTATGGAAAACACTATAGAGGTTCCTCAAAGAATTAAAAATACAACTACCTTATGATCTGGCAATTCCACTTCTGGGTATATACCCAAAGGAGTTGAAATCAATATGTCAAAGTGATATCTGCACCTCCATCTTCATTGCAGCATTACTCATAAGGTATGGAAGCAACATAAGTTTTCTCAAGGAATCAATGGATAAAGAAAATATGGTCTATATACACAATAGAATACTATACAGCCTTTTAAAAGAGGGAAATACTGTCGTTTGTGACAACATGGACAACCTGGATGATATTATGCTAAGTTAAATAAGCCATGCAAAGACATACAAATACTGCATAATCTCACTTACATGTGGAATCTAAAAAAGTCAAACTTATAGAAGTAAAGAGTCAAATGGTGGTTACCAGAAGCTAGAGCAAGAGTCGGGGGTTTGTGAAAAAGGAGCTAGATGTTGGCCAATAGATACAAAACTTCAGTCAAAGAGGAATAGTAAGTTTTAGTGATCTATTTCACAGCATCATGACTATAGTTAATAATAACATATTGTGGCCAGGCATGGTGGCTCACGCCTGTAATTCCAGCATTTTGGGAGGCCGAGGCAGGTAGATCATGAGGTCAAGAGATCAAGACCATTCTGGCCAACATGGTGAAACCCCGTCTCTACCAAAAATACAAAAATTAGCCAGGCGTGGTGGCGCGTGCCTGTAGTCCCAGCTACTTGGGAGGCTGAGGCAGGAGAATCACTTGAACCTGGGAGGCAGAGATTGCAGTGAACTGAGATTATGCCACTATACTCCAGTCTGGCAGCAGAGCAAGGCTCCATCTCAAAAAAATAATAATAACAACAGCAATAATAATATATGGTATATTTCAACATTGCTAAAGAGTATATTTTAAATATTTTCTACCAAAAAAATAAGTGAGGTAATAGATATGTTAACTGGCTTGATTTAATCATTCAGCAGTATATTTATACATTAAAACATTACATTGTATACACTGTACCTCCTAGATATACAATTATTATTAATAATGCAATTATTATATTTCAATTAAGATTAAGATTTTTGAAGAAAAAAAATAAAAAAAGGAAATCAAGGCCTGACCAATGGAGGCAGAATTTAGCTAACGCTCAGTCTTCCCAGAACAAAAATTTAAAGGAGGATCTCTTTTTCTGCCTAAATTTATTTCAAATTTCACAACTGCACAGATAGTGAATGTATTAGTCTGTTTTACACAGCCATAAAGACATATCTGAGACAGGGTAATTTAAAAAGGAAAGAGGTTTAATTGACTCAAAATTCCACATGGCTGAGGAACCCTCAGGAAACTTACAGTTGTGGCAGAAGGGGAAGCAGGCACATCTTACATGGTGTAGGCAAGAGACAGGGAGCAAGAGCGGGGAAAACTGCCTTATAAACCATCAGCTCTTGTGAGAACTCACTCACTTTCATGAGAACAGCATGGAGGAAACCCGCCCCATGATTCAAGCACCTCCCACCTGGTCTCTCCCTGGACACACAGGGATTATGGGGATTACAGTTCAAAATGAGATTTGGGTGGGAACACAGAGCCAAACCATATCAGTAAGTGAAACGAAATAAGAAAATGAAAGCACATTATCAATTTTTCTGAAAATGAAAACTTCAAAACACCTCTAACTTAATGCACCAACGTTGAGCACTAAAGGGAATACCAAAAATCTTTGCTAACACAATATTAAAATGTTAGTGGACCTCAAATAGTAATGCGGTGAACATTTTTAAAGAAAACATTGTACCTCCATAAATGGTGCAAGTGTAATCAGAACACTTAAAAATGAGCTCACTTTTTTTATGATGTACATCTTAAACCTCCAAATTTATATTACTCTAGATTTTCTCAATATACAAATGGTTTTAAAGGCTAAAATTTCCTTTTTCTTGTTAATTTGGAAAATACATATATACTGAAATAGGAAATAATAGAACAAACACCACCCACTGAACTATGAATAGTCTGCCATATTTGGTTCTTATATTTTCTTTATTAAAGGAAATAAAATATTAAAATTAAATTTGTCTTTCCCCAGTTACATTCTCTTTCCTACCTCTCCGTAGAAATTTATTAACCAAAATTCAATATATGTATGCTTTAAAAAATAATCATACCATACATATATGAATTCATATATTTTGTATATTTTTTATTTTACATAAAAGTTGTCATTGTTAAATATTTTTGTACAATTTAGGTTTGTTTTGAAATAGGGTCTCACTCTGTTGCGCAGGCTGGAGTACAGTGGAGCAATCATGGCTCACAGCAGCCTCAGCCTCCCAGGTTCAAGCCTCAGCTTCCTGAGTAGTTGGTACTCCAGGCACCCGACTAACTTTTTTTATTATTTGTAGAGACAAAGTCGCACTATATTGCCCAGGCTGATTTTTTTTATTCAATGTTATTTTTTACCTTATCTATCCATCTTAATATACAGACCGTTTATTCATTTTAATTGCAGTGGAATATTCAAATTTTATTTTCAATGTATTTCTTATATAATGTCATTATCACAAATGAACTTTTATATAATGACTTTTTTCTGCTTTCTCATCTCCACCCCTTTCTAGACTTTCATCTCAACACACACACACACACACACACACACACACACATCCGCGCGCGCGCACACACACACAGCTTTAATTTTAGACCTCTTAAACGTCAAATTCTGTTAGTGGATGTTCTGGAATCCAGCTAACCCTCTTATGGCATATAAAGGCTAAGATAAGTGTGGACAAGAAACCTCTGAACTTGTTTCAATCTCTCTTTGGGTACACTAATTACATACAACTCAGAAATGTTTTGCACTGAGTGTGAATATATAAAAATTTGAGGACTATATTTAGAATGTCATGTTTGTCTTCTCAAAGAGATAATAGTTAAAATAGAATCTTAAGACAAAAACTAACAGATAGGGTGTATAAATCACTGACTTAACAGGGTGTTTCCACTGACAATGCTTTTCAGCTGTGCAATTTGGAAAGAAAAATGAAAAGGAAAAGTGAGCTCATCAGTTCACTCGGAAAACTAAACTCTTTCACAAAAGTTTGCTGTTGGAATTGAGATTGTTTTGGATGAAAAAATGCTGCAGCCTCCCAGTCTCTAGTTCCCATTTCTTCCATTTCTGGATGTAATTAGCTTTATATTATTTTCCTTTACACACACACACACACACACACACACACACACACACACAATGTCAAACTACAAGCCTGAGTATTCAAAATAATTTAACTATATTTTATGAGTAAGATTGTATTTCCCTTACATATTATGGCAAATCTATTACTTCTACTTAATTTGTACTTCACAACTTAATGTCAATCACTTTAAAATAACTAAGTGCATAGAAAAGGAGAAGTTCAAACTAATTTTCATCACTTCCCCTCAAAAACATCATGATTTACTTTATAGTCACCTACAGACTAATTATATTTGTAGAACTTTATATATCACAGGGATTTTATGTTACACGATTTATCTGAACAAAACTGTACCATGTAGGCTATAAGATGACAGAAAATAACAACAATAAAGAGCCAAAATGATTCTTGTTCTCAGGAAGTTAACATTCTAATAGGTGAAATGACAGAGACAGAAATAAAAGCAGCTTTGACTGCAGATGTGTTTCAATGGGGAAGAAGAGGACATTTTACCTGGGAGAAAAAAATGCAGCTGGAAGCTAATGCAGGGTTCTATCAACTATCCTCATCAATAAAGAAGACATCGTGGGACAGGCCAGACAGGAGACTGAGAATTCTGAAACCTTAGTCCCCATCTTGGCTTGGTCCTTACGGACTAGCATCATGCCTGACACATAATGGGTGCCAATGAAAATGTGTTGATATACCGTATAGCCTTGAGAATGTCACAGTTTCTCAGCCTTTGTTCCTCCCCCACAAAGGGGAGTAAGAGATCACTCATAAGGTTCTTGTGAAGATCAAATAAGACAATATATGTGAAAGTATACGTAGTAAACTCTAAGGCACCAGAAATATATTGTATATCATTCTTGGAGGAGTTTAAAAATATGTCACAAAATCTTTGAAGTTGGTACATCATGCTATGAAGTGACTTCTGTATGAAAAAATGTTGGCCTGTGGTGGGGGATGGGGAAAAGAAAAAGCTTAGCCTGTTGTTACCCTCTTCCTTTGGCCTCAGCAACTTCCACCCCATCCATGTGCCCCTCCCTTAGTGGGCAGTAGGTAGTGGACTTACAGACTTGTGAATTCCTTCCCCAGTGGTGACTGGGACTTTTCCCAGAAGAATGTGAAGCACAGAATACCTCCATGTTCAAAAAAAAATAACACCAAACTGAAGCCAACCCGTGTTTCCTCTATAGGGTTCCAGCACAATAACTTTAGGGAAGAAAAGAAGATGATTTAACAACTGAGGTTTTCTCTTTTTTTTTATTGGTTGGTTGGATGGTTGGTTTCTTAATATCAGATGGGTAATGTGCAAATGTGGTAACAAGGTTGGAGGGCAGCATATCTCACACATGAGCGTAAATACCCAATCATCACACATAAGTTGCAAAAGGATCAACGTCTGCGTTTCGTGAAGCTGTGAGGTTTTCTGTTATTTTAAATCCCCATGATAGGTCAGAACCCTTTGCTAGGCATAGTGGAAGAGACGGGTGTACATTATGTACAATTCCCGTGTTCTGTGGTAGCCTAAGGAAAGATGCCCAGATCTGGAAATAAAACACAGCACCATAATGACAGTGATCAAGAGGTAATGAGGAACCTGCTCACACTGTTTAGACTCTGATTACACCCTCAGAGATAAAATTCACAGTCCAAGAATAGGACCATTCTGAGCATATGGCATTGACCAAACCTTCTTTACAAAACCTCATAACAGGCATTGTGTGAATACATCAGCGTACCATATTTCATGTGCTAATCTTTTCATGACGGTCTCATGCTATAGTATTTCAGTGATGGTGTAAAGAGAAGAAATGTGATTAAACCAAAGGGGGAGATGTAGGGGTTATCCTCAGGAAAAAGAGAAAAGGAAAGTGGAAATACGATGGTCCTTAGTTGAGCAGATAAAACAGACTAAGCAGAATAAAGGACAATGTATGGTGCTCATTCCATCTGGGCATAGTTGAGACAGCTATTTAATAGAGTATTTTGTTTTTGGCAGACTTTCTGTTTAAACAGGAACTGTGTGCATATTAATAGTAACCCTCCACATATGAATCAGCTTGGTTCTAGCTACAAGGCATTATTTTCAAACATGCCAATACCTGTAAAATGCTGAAGTTACCACAAAAATTTAAAAATCAGTAATGCCCTATAAATCTCCATGAGTTTTATGATTCATTCCTTATCAATCAAACTAGTTAGGATTTTTTAAACCTTTGGTTTACATTCTTTTTCCTCATCTGTGATATAATAACATGCAGCTAATACACTTATTATTATGACATTTTGCAGAGTCCCACACACAGCTTTTGCTCCTTTTCCTTTTTCTTCATCTCTTCCTTTGGTCTGTGGTATATGCCTACACCGATGTGTGTAGGGTGCCATAAAACAAAGTGGAGTGAGTAAAAAGAGATGATGATTATGAAGAATAAATAGAGATTATTTTAAAAGTGGAAAAGTTCTTGGGTAGGTAGTTTTCAAAAAGTACCATAAACTGAGTTTCTGAAGAAAGATAACTTGTTTCCCTGAAAGTATTTTCCTTCTTTTACCCATTACCTTGCCCATCTTCCCGTGAGTTCTTTCTCTAACTATACTCTTCTTTGCTCTCAGATGCTTTTTTTTCTTTCTCTAATTTTTTTTCTTCTACTACTATTTTTTTCTTCTGTTTTACTCTCACTATTGGAGACTACTGCTAAATTGTTTACTCTATTATTTCCCATAGAATATTTCATGAGAATTCTGCTTGTGGGTGAGCTTCAGTGTGTTTAGATGTAAGCAGGTGAATACAATGCAGTTTGGAATCCACATCATAAAGCAAATCACTCTAAAGCAGATGGCATTTTCCCATGGGAAAATGTTTGCAGATTGGGGTTTTCATTCCTAACCAAACACGGCCTCAAATGAATCATAGACATGACCAACAATATGTCTTTAAAGTGAAGATATGACTATAAATTACTAGAAAAGAAAGTTAAGTTTTAAATCCTAAGAAGTGGATTTTAAATGTATAAATTGATTATTCTATTATGAACCTCTATTATGAAATAAGCCTCCAGACAAAACAAAAGATTGTCTTTAATTTAGTCTAACTCTAATGTGCAAAGTATAAAAACATGTAATTATTTGACAATTAATGATCTAGTATTTTTTTAACTGAAAGCAAAGTGCTCATCTAATTCAATAATGTACTCATTGGTTTTTATTTACTGATGAAGAAATGAATTATATTTTCCATCTTAGTATAGAAAATGGATTAGAAGGATTGTTTAAATGCCTCAAGTTTCTTTAAAAACTAAGTCATGGATTTCTTTTCAGCCTATTTATGAATATAATGGTTTCTGTTTACTGTGTTCATGAGTTAAAACTCTAATACCTGTTACGTAAGTCTCCTACAGCACCAGGATGTGTATTAGTCTCTGAAACAAAGCCGTAAGTAAATCAAGAAAACTGTTGAAATTTCCAGAGAGTATAGCTAAGTGTAATTAGCAATTACAGTCAGCCCTCTGAATCCATGGGTTCCACATTCTTGGATTCAACCAACCAAGGATTTAAAACATTTGGGAAAAAAATAGTAAAAAACAAAACAAAACAAGATAACACAAAAAAAATAAATAAATAAATAAATAAATAAATAAATAAATAAATAAAACAACTATTTATACAGCATATACATTGTATTCTGTTATTATAAGTACTCTAGAGATGATTTAAAGTATACAGAAAGATGTGCATAGGTTACATGCAGATACTATGCCATGCTCTATCGAGGAATTGAGCATCTATGAATTTTGTTAGTGGAGGGATGTGGTGTCCTGGAATCAATTTTCTATGGATATGTTCTCAGTACTACTACTGAAATTTATTACTTTTCACATCATAACTATCTATAATGCTCATACTCAAAGAAATTATCTCAGTTTTAGGACTCAAGAGTTAGGAGTTTGTTCTCTTTCATATAACCCTGGAGATGAGGAATTCATGACACAGACTCAGTTAAGGGCTTTTCAACCTAACTCCTTTGGTGATTACTACAGTTTTGATGCTTCTTCCTGAATTAAGTATGCATATAGATGTCAAAACAATCAACTAAAAGGGCTTTGGGAAGCAAAACAAGACATAAATGCATATAAATTTCCTAAGTCCAAAAAGCCACTCTTGCTCACAAAACGAGTATTGATTGCATTCAAACTGACCTATGTAAGCATGTCTTCTGATGATCTATGGCACAACAAAGAAAATCCCATATATATAATTTGTATGTGTTACTAGCTGTGTTTGGCTCTTTGAGTCTTAAAAACTGTGCGAGTAGCATTTGGAAATTAATAAAAATCATTGAGAGGTAGATAATGGGGCAAGCTATATTCTCCAAAGAGATCCAGTAATCTGTGCTCTGTGCTGATATAGATTAGAGATAATGCTCTATAAAGCAGCACTTGGTAAAATATGCTGCAAGCAGAAGATGGTCAATAAATGTGGTTGTCTATTAAGCTGTGAAAGGGTCCTCCTGTGGAATATACATAATCTCTATTCTCCAAAGTCTTCAAAGATGTTTTCTGATAGCACAAAACTTCTTCTTATTTTTACAAAATGGCAATGACTAGATGGATTTTGCCTGTTTTCAGGAGACTTGGGGTCCAGAAATCACTGCATTTCTCAGGGAATGTTACCTGGTGGAACTACTGGTGGATGAAATAATAAAGCTAGGTCGTAGGACAAGTATAACAATCAACTTTACACTGAATTGAGGGTCTCCCTGTAAATTAAAAAATGTGTGGCAAGTTCTTTCTTATTAAAAAAATTATAATAGAATGGCAATGAATATAAAAATAGTGATAGCATTAGAAAATTTTCTATAGATACTAAAACTAGAGAGTGAAAATCTAAGTATTTTGCTACATCAACAATATTATGTCAGACCAATATCATGTGTCTTCTGAGAAAGACACATCATCATCTTGTTGGTATTCCTGCCTAAATACTGTATAAACTGAATATAATCATGAGGAAACTAGACAAACCCAAACCGAGGGACTTTCTACACAGTAGCAAGTGTAGAAAGTATTAAGGACAAGAAACACAGAGAAAGTATAGAAATTATTCTAGATTAAAGAACACAAAAAGACATAGCAATGGTGTGAAGTACGTGATCTTGGGATACATTCTAGACTAGTAGAAAACAAAAACTATCAAGGATATTCGTGAGATACTCAATGAAATTTGAATCTGCATTGTGGACTAGAGTAATTTATAAACACCAAATTCCCTGATTTTAATAAATATACTGAATATATTGTGGTCATGAAAGAGACTGTACTTAGGAAATAATCACTGAATTTTTAGAGGTAAAGTGGCATAATATCTCCAGCTTATTCTCCAATGGTTCATTAAACATGCATAAATAAAGAGAGAAAATTTAAACAAATGAGAAAAAAATTAAACAATTACTAATCTGGTCATCTCAAATTAGCAACCATCCATTTTTCTCAGGATTAAAGGCCTCCAATCATCTATTTAGCCTTCCTTTGGCTAAACCTGTCATCACTATTACCAGAAAAGTCCCAGACAAACCAGGGCAAGTTGGTCATTCTGCCTCCCACTTCACCCCTAAAGTACAGAGTGAAATCTCACATTGGGCATTGAAGACAAGGGTTTTCTTGCTGTTTTGTTTGAATAGTAAACATTTTATGCATTTATGGAAGCATAAAGTCAATGTAGGAGAATAATACTATTAGGATAAGAGAGATATGAATCGTGCTATTACAGTGTTTGGCATGCTGGAGCGGTAACTCGTTAGAGGAAATTATGAAAATAGATAATTACTCTGCATCTTCTCTTTAGAGAATGCCATTTAGCCTATAAATGTGTAAGTTCATCATCAGAAAATGCAATCAATATGCAAAATCCTTTACTTGCATATAAAGAGATTGCCTCCTTATGTGGAAGATTAAAGGAAACCAATTTCCCTCATGTTGCTGTTCAATATCTAATGAGGAACTTCAATTTATTTCAACTAAGATTACATTTTAACATCCCATCTAAGGCACAGTACAATCACTGGCATGCATTATACACTGGTTCTAAAGGGAAACAGATGAAGAGTGCAATTGTATTTTCAAAACACTTTAAACAGCTTTGATGCTTGGAAAGTCACTTCACTTTTTGCCAACAAATAATGCCAATATTCCTTTGATCTTAAAAAAAATGCAGGTTTAAAGCAAGAGTCTCAGAAATTTGTATATATTTCATTTAAGAAAAATGTTAGAAAATAAAGGCCAAACTTTCATCCTATTACTACCATAAGTTTAGCATAAACTCCCTTACAAATATGTGTTAAGCTAAATGTAAAGGGGGAATGCTGAGGAATTTTCTGTAAACATGTCTCAAGTATCTGCCTTAAAAATCTCCTTCAAAAGAAGTTAGAAAATACACTATTGAGTTTCACAAGCGTCTTCACACAGATAGTTTCTCCCTACTGTCCCAAGAGTCCTTTCTAACAATTTCTTCTCCTTGTGACTGTTTTTATTTCATTTCTCCTAGCTGCAAGATAACTATATCTAGTAACAAAGAATGGATTGTGTGAGCAACTCATGTGTATAGCTGTAAGAAGTAAATTGTGACTCTTTCTCCTAGTGGGGAGGACAGCAAATATTCCACAACACAACATGAACTGGAGACTTTCAAAGATATTTTTCTGCCTTTCTATTTTTTTTTTTTTTTTTTTTTTTTTTTG